>NC_056745.1:460443228-460481540 GCF_019279795.1 Protopterus annectens
GGTTATCTTGGGAATCTTTGACAATTTTATTTTCATAACTAGCTTTGGAGGATTTTATGAGGGATCTCAGGTTCTTACTGAGGCTGGTAAGGGAGTTTTTTTTATCCTGGCATTTTCCTCTTTTCTGCAACAGTTTCTTCCTTTTGTTGTAAAGTTTGTTTATGGCAGCGGATCACCAGATTGGCTTCCTTTTTTTGGAGGAGAGCGTCTTGGTTCTATTTGGGATGGCACAATTCATGCACGAGTGGATGTGCTCATAACGTGCCTTAGCGTAGGATTCAGCAGTCGAACTTTCAGTTCCCGTCTGCACAGGTCTTATGAAGTTTGTCACTTCTGACTTGAGTAGCATGAAGTTGGCTTTGGAGAAGTTTTTTACAGAGGTTTTCTTACTGGGGTGGGGGTGGGAGAAGGGATGTGGATGTCAAGGGTGATTAGCTTATGGTCAGATCTGACCAACAAGGTCTGACATTACTGAATGGTGGGTAACTGTTCATATTTCCTCTTGTTTTATACCTCTGCTTGGTATAGTTCTGAAATTTCTCCAGCTCCCATGTCCAGGAGTATGCATACCTTCTGTCAGTTTATGTCAAACATTCAAAATCCTGGTTACAAGGGCACATTCAGGGAATGTACTCAACAGTTCAACTCTAAGCACTGAGTGAACTCAACTTCAAAATATATTAAAAAAGAATATAAAATTATATATTTTGATGATTTTAATAAAAAATGATCTACAGATGGGATGTGGAGATGCCAACCAAATGTGGAGGAGGATGGAGTATTACAAGTACCCAATGCAGAGGTCCTCTGAAGTCAGAAGCAATAAATATATACTCACCATATAAGCTACCTGTGAGAAGGCCCTCTGCAGTGGGAGAAATTTGGGTAGAATTCTAAAAAGTGAAAATTAAAATTACATCCACGCAAGAAGATGAAGCCAAAGGAAGGTGAAAAGGCAAAGACTCAGATGGACAAGCCCTGAAACACGGAGAAGACAAAGACAACCTGACAGCTAGAATCATGATCCATGAAAAAGTGGTGGATAAAAGTGCAAACATTTAGTCAAGTGGCCACTACACAAATGGCTGCAGATGAGACATTACTGAAACAGGCACTATAAGCAGCAACATATCTGGTATATGATGGCCTTTGATAGCAGCATTACCTCAGCAACTTTCTTCTTATCAGGCAAACAGGAAACAAGTGGCCTACCTCCATGAACTAATGCACACTTTTTGATGAAAATCTAGACCTAGCAGTGCACATCTAAGATACAAAGGGAGCTCTCTTCCCTTGATCCTGCTTCATAAAGAAAACAGGGAGGCAAAATGACTGGTTTAAGTACAGTTCTAATATGACATTAAAAAATAGCCTTGTATTTTCCAAATTAGCCTGATCCTTGGGAAATCATACAGGATTCCCTACATATATGGCTTGCACCTCAAAGATGATTACTACAAACAAAATTATTTTTCAAGAAATAAACTTCAAAGGCACTTGGATGAAGAGGGAATGGATAAGTCTCTCACCATGAGGTTCAAGTCCCAAGAAGAAGAAGGACTCATCAGTGTTAGAAAACAGATGAAAGAAAATCTTTAAGGAACTGTTCAACTGTATTGTGCTAGACCATGGTTCTGATATGCAGAGATGCCAAAAGTGTGCATCTTATAGAATACCCAGATCCAAGTCACACATGAGTATGCAATATTTAGTTAGTTAATTAGCTAATTAGTTAGTTAATTTGTATGCTTGCTTGATTGTATTTATTCACCAGAAAAATATTAGTGGAGACCAGGAGAGAAAAGCTCCACACAGAAAAGGCAAATGTTTTTTACAAAAAATATGGGAATTTCCAGTTGAACAAAAAGGAATATTATGATACAATTATCCAATAGCCAACACTAAAAAAGACAACAATACAAATAAATAAAGAAATCCAATACAACCAATTTCCATGTGTGCATTATTTACAAGGTAATTCTATAGGATGTTTTGTAGGCCAGACACAGGTCATCTCTTAGCAGTCTGAATGATACCATGTACAGTCACAGGGTTTGAGTCAGTCCATGCAGAACATGTTGCATCCTTTAAGTAAGGTATATCTGTGGGCGTTCAAGTTGTTGCATGTGTCTGGACAGATGTATGCCAAAAGAGGCATTATATTCAATGATTAGCCCAATGAGGGCTGACTAAAGGTGAACTATGACATTCCTAGATCTAGATACAATCCCTTTGTTTATAAGTTCTGCAATACAGGACTTTCTTCCAACAACAGACACATGTTGATCAAAGGTCAGGTCACTGTCAAGGTTAAGTTCCCTAATCCTGAACAACTGGGTCAACTCTTAAGGGCGTATTATACAGCAGTATGACTTCACGAAAAGGCAGAAGTTTGCACTTTAAAGATTACTTACAATCAGGCAAACAGTAATATGGAGATGATACAGGTAATTTGAATGAGGGGAGGCTACTTTTAACTACGTGAGGTTAAGGTAAATGGGCATTTCAGATGACATGTGATATCTGATAACTAAGCAGCCATGAGATCTTTTGCAAAGGTTAGGTACACCTTTAGCTACTTTGCTACAGTGCTGTTCATGTTTAGCTAACTGGGGCAGTTTGTAAATTGGTTAAATGAGAGAAACATAGAAAAGTCAAAACAGTAGGTAAATAGTGTGATCTTGTTCTGTTAGATATGGTTTTATTTTGTATGAAAGTCCTAAATTTAGTTGAGGTTTCTTGATAGCTTGTTGGATATGGAGGTCAAATTTCAAGTATCATCAATAATCACTCAAAGTAGTTCAATACTAAGACCTAATTATATGCTGTTACCACTTGAAGATTTTACAGTGAAGTTATTTATTCATTAGAGTTAGACTCTGCAGTGAATATCAGTAACAGTCTATTTTTATTAGTTAAGAGTGCTGAGTGTTGGAGCAAAGTTTCTACATATGCAAATGACAGCAGATGAGGACAGAGATGGAGAAAGCAGGTCATTATTAAGAAGACATACAAGTTTTATTTATTTATTTATTTTACATTTGTTAACCGGGGGTGTCTGACTGAGCCGAAAAGGCCCTTTTTCAGCAGAGGCCTGGGGAGCAAAGCGCAACAAAGAAAAATTACAGAAACATTTAGTTATTTAGACATGATCAGTATACACAAATTACAGGAGACATGTTTTTACAGTGGTATGCGGCACATAAACAGTTACAGTGGAGAGAACAAACAAAAAAATATTAATTTAAAAAATAAAGGTAATTAATAGATTTGTGGTGTACAGCTGAAATTTGGAACATAGGTAGAATACATACATAGTACACAGGTACAGTGCATACATTGTAGATTAGCCAGTGTTTGTGAGTAAGACTGAAAACTATTATCAAGTGCTCTAGATTTTGTATGCATGTGTTATCCGCTTTCACTAGCCTGGGGAGCAATCATGGCACTGCCAACTTTCCTTGAGATGTTGCCTGATGAGGTCTTTACACGAGGCTTTGGATGATGTGTTTTGAATGCTTGTAGGGACAGAGTTCCATTTTTTAGCCACTGAACTACTATATAGTGCATCTCCAAAGCTATTGTAGCTGTTGGTGACTTCTAGTAGTAGTTTGCTTGATGATCTAAGAGGCCTTTTGGCTGAGTGATGTTGTACTAGGTTTTTGAGGGCAGGACACTTATTGGGGAGGTAATAGAATGACAGAGGCAGAGCTGACTGTAGGTTAGGAGGTTTGGCAGTTCAAGCCAGTGGAGCTGTCTCACAGCAGTACAGTGATGAGTTCTATATGAGCAATTTCCAGCAACGCAGGCAATTCTGTTATAGCAGGCTTCCATTTTGCTTAGTTCAGTTTTGTTGAGATTAGTCAGAATGGGAGATGCATAGAGTAGGGTGGACAGAAGTTGGGAGCAAGCAATGGCTGATCTTGTGTTGTTGGTAAGAAATGGTTTGATACGGTAGAGCGACCCCAGTTTGGCATGTACTTTTTTAATAGTTAAGTTGAGATGACTATCAAATTTTAGGTGGGAGTCTATGGTTATTCCCAATAGCTTAGCCTGTGCCACTGGAGCAATTGGAGTAGCATTAGTGGAGTAGATAGTGAATTGACTGTTAGTGTTTTTGTTAGAATTGGTTATAATCATAAGCTGAGTTTTCTTTGGACTGAGGATAAGTTGGGCTTTGGTAAGGTAGTTTTCAATGTCAGAGAATGCTAGTTGAGTTGCTTGCAGGAGGGTGGGAATGTTTTGTGCAGCACAGATTAAGGTAGTGTCATCTGCATACTGAATTATAGATGCATGCTGTGTGGAGGTATGGAGGTCATTTGTGAAGACTGTGAATAGTAGTGGTCCTAAGATAGAACCCTGTGGGACTCCTATAGTTATGGGCAGTTGAGCAGAGAGAGAATTTTCCCATTTCACAGCTTGGTACCTGTCAGTTAAGTAGCTTTGGAACCAGGTAAGAGTGGAATTTGATAGATGATATTGGTTTAGTTTGTTTAGCAGGATTTGGTGTGAGACTGTCAAATGCTTTGGACATATCCAAAAAAAAGAGTTGACACTTGTAGGCCTTCATTTTTGAGATGATTTACTGTGTCTGTGAAGCAGAGGAGGGCTGTAGTGGTACTATGGGAAGGTCTGAAACCATGCTGAGTAGGTGACAGGATGTTGCTGTCTAGGAGATAGTTTGTTGAGAGTGAATGAATTTCTGTAGGATCTTTGATGATGGAGCAAAAATTTCAGCTGCTCTATAGTTGGACCAGTTCAGGGGGGTTACCTTCTTTGTGCGATAGAATAATATGTGTGTTTACATATAGTGGGGACTACCTTACAGACCTGTTTATTAAGATGGATACAGGAGACTGCAATGCACCAACAGCAATTTTAATGCAAGTGTAGAAGATTTTAGTGTGTGAAAATATTTTCTGATGGCTGAGGTGGACACAAGTTTAACTGAGAAAATAACAGGCATGCTGTTTATTTTGGATGAGGAAGGCGGGTGGGGTAATGCTGTTTTTGATCTGTGAAATTGCAGTATTTATGAATTGAGTGTTACAGCTGCATACAATATTTGTATCAGTTTCTAAAAATAACAGGTTTGGTTGGGATGTTTTTCTGGATTTAGTAGTTTATTTATGGCAGACTAAAATTATTAGAATTTTGGGTTGAAGTTGTTGAGAGTTATAAACTGTAGCTTTTCTTATCTAAGTTAATATGTGTTTTAGTAAGATTATGCAAATGACAGTTGCTTAGGGCAAAAGTGTTTTGTTTGATTGCTAAGCTTTCCATGCATTACCTTTTTTGTTTTATAAGTTTAGTTTGAAGTTAATGGGTTGTTACCTGCGGACCAGTTGTCTAAGGTTTGATTCCCTCACATCTGAGCAAGGCACTTAACCAGAGATCACTCTTGGGCTGAATACGAAAAAGGTCCATGGAGATCAGTACTCTACCACAGTAAACAAACACAAATAAAGTTTTGGTCAGTGGGCAGAAACACACACCTAGTAAGAGGAAGGTTTTCTAACATGGCTTTGAAGAAACAGTCTATTGTCAACGGATAGGAAAGACTTCTTGAAATTTAAGGAAATCTGGAGATGCCACATCAGTGTATTTGCTTTTGTGTTGTGGTGATGCTACTCATTTTGAATTGACGCTAGCATCAGAAGAAAAACTATGGGAAAAGGGTAATGTACTGTTTCCTAATGTGCAAAAAAAGAAGTTATGTACTCACCATAACATTCCATGTTTGTTGTCCATGATCTCACCTTCATTCTTGCTAGTTGGGTTCGGAACCAAGCATCGGTTCCGACTTGGCCGCATACTAAAGCTCAAGACCTTTCATTGGCTTGAGGCTACAACCTATCCCAACATGCCTAGCGACTGTTACCAAGATTTCATATGAGAGAACTAATCAGTAGACTATGCCAACCAATACAATAACTGTAACAGATGTTCTTGCCCATAATTTGAAAGGCATGAAGGGAATAAGGCAATTTACAGCCAATTTCAGCAATTTCCTCTTGATCCTCCAGGAAGGGGGAAGGAGGGGTGGGATGCAAGAATGAAGGTGAGATTATGGACAACAAACATGGAACATTATTGTGAGTACATAACTTCTTTATGTTATGCTGTCCTATCTCGCCTTCATTCTTGCTGGTTGGGACAGCGTCCCCAGCACATTCTTTCTCGGGTGGCTCAAGGGAATAAACTCTTCAGAACAGTGGAACCAAAGGATGCCCTGTTAGGGAGGCCACATCTACTTTGCAATGAGTGATAAAGGTATGAGGGTTAACCCATGTAGCTGCAGCACAAACTGAATCCAAAGGGAGTCTGGTTTGAAAGGCAGTGGAAGTGGATATAGCTCTAGTTGAATGCCCTCTAATTTTCCCCGGCAGCTGTTTATTCTAAGAGTTATAGACATAAGTGATGGTATGTGTAAGCCATTTTGATAAGGTGACTTTTGAAACTGAAGTACCTTTTCTATTTTCTGAAAATGAAACAAACAGTTGGTCAGAATTTCTAAATTCCCTGGTCCTGTGTAAGTAAAAGCATAACTGTCTATGTACATCCAATTGGTGAAGCTTGTATTCTGCCTTGTTGGCATGATTAGGAAAAAATATGGGTAACTCAATAGACTGATTTAAATTGGCCTCAGAACAAACTTTTGGCAGAAAGGAAGGCTTTGTTCGGAGGGAAACTCTGTCTTTGTGGAAAATCAGATAGAGAGGACGGATAGACAGAGCTTGCAGTTCTGAAACCCTCCTAGCGGAAGTAAAAAGAAGTTATGTTCTTACCATAACATTCCATGTGAATTGTTCATCTCGCCTTTGTTCTTACGCATGGGTTCGGAGCCGAGAGATGGCCACTTCTACAGCTCTGCATGTTGAGAAAGCTCAAGGCACAGTCCTATCCCACAATCCCCTAGTGCTAATCCTCAGATCTAGTTTACTAACACCAGAAGATAACAATGCGCCCCAGGCGCTAGCAGTAATTTAAAGATAAGGGGCAGCAATGCCCAAAAAATACCTAGGTAATGAGAAGAGTACCCTGACAACAGAAGCAGCCAGAGACTAACAGAAGGTGTTGAAGACAAGCTGAACTGGAATCCAAATCATCTGTTCTCCAAAAAAAAAACATAGGCTGGGGGATGGTGGGTGAGTAGTAAGAACAAAGGCGAGATGAACAATTCACATGGAACGTTATGGTAAGAACATAACTTCTTTATGTGAAATTGTTCAATCTCGCCGTTTGTTCTTACGCATGGGTAGCGTCCCTAGCTCCTTTACCCTGGGTGGCTCATGGGAGAACGTTCCTGAGGACTGTGGAACCAAAGGAGGCCATATCTTTGGAGTTCTTGTTCAACTTGGAGAATGAAGGTATGAGGCTTCGCCCAGGTTGCTGCCGCACAAATAGTATCCAACGGCAAACGGGCTGCATGGGCTAGGGATGTGGCCATCGCCCTGGTAGAATGAGCCTTGGGTTGAAAAGGTAATTGTTGTTTCGTCTGTGAATAGATAAATTTAATACAATCTGTGAGCCATTTAGACAAGGTAACTTTCGTAACCGCCATACCTTTTCTTTGGTCAGCAAAGGATATAAATAGCTGGTCTGATTTTCTGTCATCTTTTGTCCTTTGCAAATAAAACCTGAGTTGTCTGTGGACGTCTAACTTATGTAGCATATATTCCAACTTGTTAGTGTGATTTTTGAAAAAGGTGGGAAGTTTGATGGATTTGTTAATATTTGAAAGTGAACAAACTTTTGGGAGAAAAAGGCGGATTGCGTAATGTCACTCTATCCGAGTGGAAAATCAAGTAGGGAGGTCGAACAGATAGCGCGTGCAATTCCGAAATTCTACGAGCAGAGGTTATAGCCACCAAGAATAAGGTTTTCCATGACACGAACTTAAGAGAGGCTGTGGAGGCTGGTTCAAAAGGGGGTAACATTAACTGGGATAAAATTAGGTTAAGATTCCAAGGAGCAACTGGGTTATGAATGGAAGGACGGAGGTGAAAACTGCCTTTCAAAAACGCCTTGCAAAGTCTGTGGGACATGATGGAAGAATTTTTGTCACCCACATGAAAGTTCGATATGGCCGCCAGTTGGACTCTAACTGTGGACGATGATGCTCCTTCTTCAAAGATCTTAGACAGAAACTCCAAAATTTTGTGCACCGGTGCTTCTGTTGGATCTAATCCTTGTTGTAATGCCCAATAAGAAAAACGTTTCCACTTGCTCTGGTAAGTCTTTGTAGTGGATGGTTTAAGAGAGGAAACAATTATACGTTTAACCGCAGGGGACAAAAGGCTTGACCTGGCTAGGATGGGAAGAGGAGCAGCCAAGCTGTCAATTTTAGGGCCTGCAGGGATGGATGAGGAGCTCCTGACGCATGGGTCAAAAGGTCTGGAACTGGGTCCAGAATCCATGGCTCCTCGATTTGATGGGCCTGAAGAAGGGAACCAGATCTGTCGAGGCCAGAATGGGGCTATTAGAATTATGGTCCTTTCCAGACGTTTGGCTTTCTGTAGAAACCTGGGGATTAACAGAATGGGTGGAAAAGCATAAAGGAGACCCGGGGGCCAATCGTGAACCAGTGAATCTCTGGGGATGCTCCCTGGTGGAGGGAGAAGGGCAAAGTAGCTTCTGCATTTGGCATTCATCGGTGATGCAAAAAGGTCGCAGCAAGGCTGGCCCCACTTGCGGAATATCGCTTCCGCCACTTGAGATTTCAGAGACCACTCGTGAGGTAACAGGATGGCTCTGCTCAACCTGTCCGCAATTATGTTGGACGTCCCGGGAATGTGCATTGCTATCAGAAAGCGTCCGGTGGAGACAGCCCATTGCCAGATCCTGAGGGCCTCTTTGCATAGTGGATAAGATCTTGTTCCTCCCTGTTTGTTGATGTACCAGACCACTGACATGTTGTCTGTCTGGACTGCCACTGTTCCTTGAGGTAAGACGCCATGAAAGTGTTGCAACGCTAGAAACACCGCTCTTAGCTCTAGGACATTGATGTGCAGTTTGCATTCTGTTCTGGACCATTGACCTAGGACCGTCTTTCCCTGGAACAAACCCCCTCATCCAATCAGGGAAGCGTCCGTGGTTATTGTCGCTATCGGGGTTGGCAGGGTAAAAGGTCGACCTTGTGTCAAGTCTTGGGATAGCATCCACCATCGCAGATCCTGCTTGCAGCAGGATGTGATTAGAATTTCGTGCGACAACGGCAGGTGCTGATAGGACCACTGGGCGAACAGTAGCCATTGAAGGATCCTCATGTGCATTCTTCCTAGAGGGACTGCAACCAGTGCAGCTGACATTAATCCCAGGACTCTCAAAACCTGTTCTGCTGTTGCTTTTGTCTTTTGAAGGAGTACTGCAATTTGCTCCCTTAGTTTTGAAACCCTTTCTGGTGGAAGCCTGACCCTGACCAAGGTAGTGTCCAGTTCTGCCCCTATAAATGAGATACGCTGTGATGGCGATAAGGTAGATTTTTCGAAATTGATTGTAACGCCAAGACGGGAACAAAGACTGATTGTGTAGTCTCTTTCTTGGAGCAGATGATACTCGGTGGTGGCGGAGAGGAGCCAGTCGTCTAAATACAGAAACACCCGGAATCCTTGTTGTCTCAAGTGAGACACTACTACTGCCATACACTTGGTGAACACCCTGGGGGCTGAGGTGAGGCCAAACGGCAGAGCTCAAAACTGAAAATGACTGGCTCCTAGCCGGAAGCGCAGGAATCTCCTGGACGGTCTGGCCATTTTTATATAGGTAGTACGCGTCCTTGAGATCTATAGAGCACATCCAGTCTCCTTCCTGCAGAAAAGGAAGGATTGACTGTAGCGTGACCATCCGAAACTTCTCCTTCACAACGAAGGTGTTTAGTTTGCTGAGATCCAGAATTGGTCTCCAGTCTCTTGTCTTCTTTGGAACTAAAAAGAACCTTGAGTAAGTTCCGGATCCTATTTGGTCTGCCGGGACTGCTTGGATGGCTCTTTTTCTGAGCAGCTTCTGGATCTCTAAGGCTGTCTGATTCCGCAGATTGGGTGGAACATCTGGGAATCTTTTGGTTGTAGGGGGAACGTTTATGAATTTTATGTCGTAACCTCTGGTAATTATAGTTTGTACCCACACATCTGAAGTTAAATTTCGCCAGGCCAGCGGGTACAAAGTTAAGTGTCCCCCGACTGCCTCCAGAGCAGGACAGTCAGGCCTCCTCTCAGGAGTGCTGGAAAGGCTTGCCAGAGAAAGTATCTCTGTCACCCTGGTTTTGCGGACCCCCTCTGCCGTTTGGTCGGCGTCTTCCATTCCTTCCCCCTCCTCTGCCTCTGGAAGGGGCATTATCACTCTGTGTGGACTGAAAGGAACCCTGTGTCTTATGGAACCACATCTTTCTGCCTCTTTGCCCTTTGGGATATGGTCTGGAAGGGGCGGAAAAACGGACTCCTACAGCAGATAGGGTCTTCCCTTCTTGCTCACACCTAGTGAGGGTCTCCTTTACTTTGGGGCCAAAAAGAGAGGCACCATCAAACGGGACGTTAGTAAAGGAAGACTTGAAGGATTCCGCAAAGGAGCACAGCCGCAGCCAGGATTGTCTCCTAAGAGCAATCGCTGAAGCTGCTGCTCTACTTGCACCTTCGGCCGCATATGAAATGAGCCTCATGGAGGAGTTGACTACAGAGTTAAGGGTATTAAGTTGTGCTGTCACTTTCTCGGTAACAGCAGCATCTGTACGACCCTGGAGAGTATCTCCGAGTTCCTTGAGGAGATCCCTCTGTAAACGCGTAAAATGCATCAAGTAGTTCAGCGATCGCATGGAAAAAGTCACAGAACTGAAAAACACGCTTCCCATATCTGTCCATCGTCCTAGAATCCTTATTAGGAGGATGGACAGCAGAAGAGGACTCTGACATGTCCTTCTTAGTGGCTGCCGCCACCACCATAGTATCCACTGGAACACCCTTGGTAAGAAAACTCTTGTCCTGGGGGGCTGTTATAAACTTATTCGCCTCACGGGAACTGGTTCCACCATGTCAGGTGTCTCCCAAGCCCTCTGAGCTATCAAGTCCATAAGTTCGTCAAGGGAGGGTCACCCAGGAGGTAGAAGGTAGAGCCCGAAATGCCTTCAGCAATACTGATTCATCCACAGAAGGGTTAAGTGGCTGCCAATCTCCCCTCTGTTTTAGGATCTCCAGGATGTCCGCAAAGGAGACATCCTCCGAGGGGGACCGTGGGGACCCGTCTGCTTCATCTAAATCTGTATCTGATGTAAGAGATTCCTGTGGGGAATCTATGTGCCTCCTCTTGCACAGTCTTTTCCTTGGTACTTCTTCAGATGGGGCTTCTGGAGAAGCGTCCGAGGAACCGGGAGCACCCTCTGGGGGCAACTGAGGCATTGGGTCTCGATGCTTCGTAGGAGCAGAGGATACAGAAGTCGAACGTGGTCCCTTAGGGGGAGGAGAAGAAGAATCCGATGAGATATGTGTCTGTTTCGACAAGACCTTCCTCATGGCGTCGAAGGCACCGGTACCCGGATCCGAAGACCTTCCTGGTTTTGAGAAACCAGGAACAATCCCCGAGACTGGGGGTCCAGGCTCCGACCCAGAGGACGGTGCCGAACTAATCTGAGCCGAGGCTCCTAGGGGGAGAGTCGGTACCGACATCTCGGTTCGACTGTCCGCCCTAGAACCAAGGAACGATAGTCAGCTCCGGGACCCCTCGATCTGTTCCGAGGGCGTCGAGGTCAACGGTACCGAAAGCATGGCTGTAGGCTTCGGTATCGATGGTTCTACCATCATCGGAACTTTGACTCTCGGCTCCGAAGACTCGACAGGTCTCGGAGGAGGAGCAGTAGATGACCCAGGGAGGGCTTCGAGTTTCGAAACCAGCTGGGACGAAACTTCGATCAATTTGGAAAGGGCCGAGTTCTCCATTAACTTCTGTATCACTCGATCCACATCCGAATCAGATAAGGGTCTCGAAGAGCGGGTCGAAAGGGCCGAAGTCGTCACCGAGTGAAGGCTCGATGGCGGCGGAACCTCCGAGACCAGCTCCAAGACCGGAGTCTCGATCAAAGATATACATTCGACAGCCGACTCCGAAGTCTGTGGAGCCGGTGTCCGAATCTTAATAGAGGTGCTCGGAGCCGATGACTTTGGCTCCGACACTCTCGAACTTGGACCCCTTCGAAGACTTGGATACCAATTCAGCCTTGTCAAGGGCCTCCTGAAATTCGGGCTTTAATAAACCCGTCTACTAACTTCCTGCGTCTCTCCATTATGACCCTCCCACTGAAGGAATGACAAATAGAGCAGTCCTCCTGTAAGTGGAGAGGGCCAAGACAGTAGACGCAGGAAGAGTGGTTATCCATGATGGACATTTTCTGTCCGCATAGACATTTCTTAAAGCCTGATTTTTGTTTCTCAGACATGTTCAAAAAGTCAGACATATATATAAAAACTTGAAAACAAGAAAAAATTAAAGGTATGGATATCACACACACAAAAAGGAGTAAGGACTTAAGCCTTTCTTAAAGAAAAAACACCTGTTAAAAAAGACAGGATAATAGGCCTGAAAATTGCCTTTAGAAAAAACTTTATAAAAATAATAATAGAAATAATAATATATCACTCCCACTGCAACTACACTAGTAAAAGACTAATATATTTTCTCAAATATCTATACTAAATAAAGGTAAGTTATAGAAAACTTCAAAAAAATAGAAAAACTTTACTGGCCGGAGCTTCTGCGATGCATCTGCTGTCGCGGCAAACTAGATCTGAGGGTTAGCACTAGGGGATTGTGGGATAGGACTGTGCCTCGAGCTTTCGCAAGATGCAGAGCTGTAGAAGTGTCCGTCTCAGAGCCGAGGATTGGCTCCGAACCCATGCGTAAGAACAAACGGCGAGATTGAACAATTTCACATTGGCTGTTAAGAAGTTTGCCTTTCAAGAACTTTAGTGAACAAGAGTAGGCTGGCTCAAAAGGAGAAAGAGTTAAGGACGATAACACCATATTGAGGTCGCAAGGAGGTGGTGGTTCTCTTATGGGAGGTCTTAAAAGGAATGTACCCCTGAGGAAAGCTTTGCATAATCTATGGGACATTATATTGGATCCCATGTCTCCTACATGGTAGTTAGATAGGGCAGGCAGTTGTACTCATACCGTGGCTGCCGCTGCACCCTGATTAAAAGTTTCTGTTAAAAATTCCAGGATTGCAGATATAGGGGTCTATATGTTTTTTGTCAGCCCGACAAGAAAACCTCTTCCATTTGCTTGGATAAAGTTTACTAGTTGTATTCTTGTGTGATGAAACCAGAATGTGTCGTACTGCCGGGGACAGATCTGGAAGCCTGGCTAAGATGGGAAGTGGAGTAACCAAGCTGTCAGCTTGAGGCTTTGAAGGGGGAGGTGGAGCATTCCTGACTGATGAGTAAGAAGATCCAGCACTGGGTCCAGGACCCAAGGCTCCTCCTGAAGATGGGGCCATAAAAATGTGAACCATATCTGACGAGGCCAGTAAGGAGCAATGAGAATTAGCCTGCGACTCAATGATTTGGCTTTCTGAAGGACCTTGGGAATTAATGGAAATGGGGGGAAAAGCATATAGAAGTTCCGGGGGCCAATCGTTTGGTGACTCCCCCACAGGGGGAATTAGGGCAAAGTAGCTGCTGCATTTGGAGCTGATGGGCATGTCAAAGAGGTTGCAGCATGGCTGGCTCCACTTGTGAAAAATTTGGTTCGCAATTTCCTGATTCAGGGACCACGCGTTATGCATAAGAATTGCCCTGCTTAATCTGCTTGCTATTATGTTGGATTTCCGTGGGATGTGCGTTGCAGTCAGAAAATGTTGAGAAGAAATTGTCCATTGCCATACTCTTTGAGCCTCTAGACAGAGGGGGTAGGATCTGGTTCCGCCTTGTTTGTTGATGTACCACACGCTGGTCATATTGTCTGTTTGTATTGCAATAGTACCTATTGGAAGAGAACTCTAGAATGCTTGCAATGCCAGAAGCACTGCCCTCATCTCTAGGACATTAATATGCAAGTGGTATTCGTGTTCTTGTCAAATCCCTTGGACGGTCTGTCCCGGATAATCCCCTCACTCTATCTGGGAAGCTTCCGTGGTCACTGTAGCTACAGGTTGGGGGAGAACAAATGGTCTGCCTATCGTTACCTGGGTGGACTGAAGCCACCATTGTAGGTCCCTCTTGCAGGTGTTCGTAATGAAAATTTTGTGTGGCATGGGCAACTCCTGCATGGACCACTGAGCGAAAAGTAGCCATTGTAATATTCTCATGTGTAGACACGCCAGTGGGACTAATGCTACTGCAGCTGCCATTAAAGCCAGGACCTTGAGGACAAATTTTGCTTACACTTTTTTCTTCATGAGCAATATTGACACCTGATGGTGTAGCATTTGAACTCTTTCGTGAGGCAGTTTTGCAACCATGTCTTTTGTGTTTAAGTCCTCTTCTATAAAGGTAATATGCTGTGAAAGCAACAAGGCAGATTTTTCTAAATTTATAGTAATGCCCAGCTCTAAGCAGAGATGAATGCTGGTGTCTCTTGTCCTGGTTAGTAGATGCTCGGTGGTGGAGGTCAGAAGCCAGTCATCTAAGTAAGGAAACACCCAGAATCATTGATGCCTCAGGTGAGCCGTAACTACTGCCATGCATTTGGTAAACACTCTGGGGACTGTAGTGAGACCAAAGGGCAGAGTTCTGAATTGGTAATGATTGGCTCCCAGCCAGAAGCTTAAATATCTCCTGGATCGCCTGTCCATCTTTATATGGTAGTACGCATCCTAAAGATCTATGGAGCACAACCAATTGTCTTGACCCAGAAAAGGCAGTACAGACTACAGTGTCACCATCCGGAACTTTGTTTTCTTTACAGACTTGTTCAGTCTGCTGAGATCCAAAATTAATCTCCAGTCCCCTGTCTTTTTTGGAACTAAAAAGAACCATGAGTAAATTCCGGATCTGATATGGTCTGCCGGGACTTCTTGGATGACTCATTTTTCTAGCAACCTTTGAATTTCTATGGTTACTTGACCCCTTTGTCTGGGTGGTATGTCTGGGAAAGACATTGATGGAAGGGGTGGAAGGGAGAAAGGAACATTGTATCCCCGGGATATGATGGACTGTACCCATTTGTCTTGAGTGATGTCTAGCCAGGCTTTTGGGTACAATGATAATCTCCCCCCAACTGCCTCCAGAGATGGACAGGCGGGCCTCCTTTCAGGAGCGCTGGAAGGGTCTACCCGAGAACATATCTCTGTCACCCTGATTCTGTGGACCCCCTCTGCCACAAGGGCAGCATCTTCCATTATTTCCCCCTCTGCCCCTGGGGGAAAATTCAGCATGAGAGTCTGGCAAAGCTTCTTTGGATTTCCGGAACCGCATTTTTCCGCCCTTCTGACCTTTGGGATAAGGTCTAGTAGGGATAGAAAAATGTACTCCCATGGCAGACAGAGTCTTGCTCGCTCCTGGTGAGAGTCTCCTTCACTTTTGGCCTTAACAAGGATGAGCCATCAAAAGGGCCGTCAATAAAGGAAGACTTGGAGGGTTCAGCAAACATACAAAGACGCATCCAGGAATGTCTCCTCAGAGCTAT
Source organism: Protopterus annectens (assembly GCF_019279795.1). Classification (NCBI taxonomy): domain Eukaryota; kingdom Metazoa; phylum Chordata; order Ceratodontiformes; family Protopteridae; genus Protopterus; species Protopterus annectens. Next base: position 460,458,841 of record NC_056745.1, read on the forward strand.
TCCTGTGCCTGCTACCCTGCTCACTCCATCGGACACATAAGAAATGAGGCGCATGGAGAAGTTTGTTATAGAGGTTAAGGTCACAAGCTGAGAGCTTATCTTGTCAGGTACCCCCCCCCCCCAAGCTGTAACACCTTGGAGGGTATCTCCTAGCTCCTTGAGGAGATCCCTCTGAAGATGAGTAAAAAGGGATAAGTAATTCAGTGACCTAAGGGTAAAGGCCGCAGAAGAGAACATAAGATTTCTGTAATCTGTCCATTCGAGGCTCCTTATTATGCGGATGGACAGATGCAGAAGTTTCAGCCAATTCCTTCTTGGTGGCTGCTGCCACCATCATAGCATCTACTGGGACACCTTTGGTCAGAAACTGTCTTTCGGGGCTGTAATGAATTTGTTGGGCCTCCTCGGAACAGGTTCCACCGACACTGGAGAGCCCCATGCCTTTCGAATGACTACACCCAGGAGTTGGTCAAAAGGTGGAGACACTCAAGAGGTAGAGGGTCGAGGACCAAATGCCTCTAGGTATACAGACTCATCTTCAGAAGGGGAAAGGGCTTTCCAGCCACCTCTCTGTTTCAGGATCTATAAGATGTCTGAAAAGGAGACATCCTCAGAGGGTGACTGTGAGGACATTTCTGAATCCTCTAAGTCAGTATCGGATGTGACAGACTCGGGGAGTCTACGTGTTTCCTCTTACACGTTTCTCTTTCGAGGGACCTCCTCGGGGGATGTTCTGTGGAGGTTTCAGAAAAGAGGGTTTCACCCACTGGGGCATCCCAGGGCATTGGTTCCCTACGCTGGGGCTGGAGGGATGGTGTAGAGGCTGACAATGGCCCTTGGGGGGAAGAGTAGCTGGAGACAAGGGTGGAGCAGTCTCAGAGGAAAGCATGCTCCTCATCACCTCAAAGACACCACGATCCTGGGCCGAGATAGCCTCCGGCTCTGAGGAACTGGGAAATCTCCCCTCTGTCAAGGAGAATGGCTCACAGGCTGATGTGGGTGCAAACTCACCTGCGCCGAAGTCCCGAGTGGGAGAGTCGTATCTGACAAGGGTCCGGTTTGACTCTCCACCCAGAACTGACGAGGAAGTCTCATCCCCCAGACCCCTCGATGGACGACAACATCGACGAGGTCGGAGTGGAGATTGGCACTGAACTCCAGGAATGGATTTTGGGTCAGATGATTCCACCACCAGGACTTCCAGGCACTCTGGCTCCGAACTCACCTGAGTCGGAGGAGGAAAAGAAGGTAAAGCAGCTACTGAAGTAGGGTCCACGAGCATCTGGGCTGGGCTGGTGAGAATTTTTGCCAGGACTGGTGTACGAAGCAACCTTCTAACCACCCGCTCTACATCATCATTCGAAAGGCTCCTGGATGACTGAGAGGAATGGGAGGAGGACTTGTGGCAACCCGCCACTGATTGCAATAAAGGAGACTGTGGAACTGAATGAATCAGATCCAAGGAAGGTGACCAGCTCCTTTTTTGACTAATAGATGGTACTGAAACTACAACTGGAACTGACGTAGATTTTTCCTTTTTGGAACCGACAGGTTTCGGATCCGAAGATCTCAATTTTTCAGGTCTCTGACGGCTCGGAAGCTGGAGCAGAAGAAGTTTTGGGTGACTTGTCTGAAGGTTTGAAGGCCTGAGTCCCTTCAACAGCTGAATCAAAAGGCCCCTTTAACAAACCCCGAGGTATTAGCTTGTTTTTCCGTTCCTGCAGGACCCTTGAACTAAACCCATGGCAAATAAAATAGAAATCCTGCAGGTGGACATCATCTAAGCAATACACACAACTAGTGTGTCCACCAGTGATTGACATTTTTTGTTTGCAAGAATCACACTTTTTAAAACCGGACTGTTTAGTCTCTTTAGAGATCCTGTCACTATCAGCAAAAGTTCACAACCAGCAATGAAAGTCACAAAGTTAGTAAATGGGTCACTCAAGTGCAAGGAACAACACCAGACTAGCAAGACTAGAAAACAACTACCCTATAAAGGGAAAAAACAAGTTTTCTTTTTTTTTTTTTTTGAAGAAGAAGAGTGGTCAGAGGGAAAAAAAAGGTTAGAGGAGAGTCTCTAACTTAAATGACGTACTCCTCTAACCTGAGGAGATGCCTCTAATTTAAAAGCGAAAGGAGCGAAAGGGGAGCCCTCTAACTAAAAACAGGCTAAACTAGGGGCAAGAGGAGAAAAGGGAATCCTCTAACTTAAATGGATTCCTAAAAAGGGGGTCAGCGATAGACAAAGGCCTAAGAGAAAATGATGGCCCACACAAAGCCAAAAACCAACGAGCGGAAAGGACCTTTACTGAAAACAAGGAACACTCAAGATATAGCAATGTAAAGAAATTATTCTACTACTTAATTATTACTTAACAACCACACAAAAAGTTAAAGAAATATTCACTTAGCCTGAGCTAGTTAAAAAGCAATCCCAAAGCTGCAAGCGGCAAACTGGGTAGCAGTTGCTAGGCATCTAGGGATAGGCTGTAGCCTCAAGCCAGTGAAAGCTCTCGAGCTTTAGTATGCAGCAGAGTCGGAATCGATACTCGGTTCCGAACCCAACCAGCAAGAATGAAGGTGAGATAGGACAACATAAAAAGAACTTATGTTCTTACCATAACGTTCCATGTGAATTGTTCATCTTGCCTTTGTTCTTACGGGTTCGAGCCGATACTAAACTCGAGTCGGCCACATCACAAGCTCTGCATCTCAGAGAAAGCTCGAGGCACAGTTCTATCCCATGATCCTCCGGTACTATCCCTCAGATCTAGTTTGCAAACACCCGAAGAGTACCCACAACGATTGCGCTCAAACGCACTGAAGCATACACAGCAAGTGAAACGCTATCCTCACTCATAACACAGATATGAACCTAACTTGTCGTCCACTAAGGGAACAGACAATTTTGTAACCTAGATAGAGATGAACCAGCATCTAGTCCTACCCATTCTTCCAGAACACGGAGAGGGGATGGAGGGAGGGAATGTAAGAACAAAGGCGAGATGAACAATTCACATGGAATGTTATGGTAAGAACATAACTTCTTTATGTGAAATTGTTCGATCTCGCCGTTTGTTCTCACACACGGGTAGCATCCCTAGCTCCTTTACCCCGGGTGGCTCAAGGAAGAACGTTTCTGAGAACAGTGGAACCAAACGATGCCCTGTCCCTGGAGTTTCTATCAACTTTGTAATGAGTAATAAATGTGTGCGGTTTTGCCCAAGTTGCCACCGCACAGATGGTGTCTAATGGCAAACGAGCAGCATGGGCCAAGGAAGTAGAAACCGCCCTTGTAGAATGAGCCTTAGGCTTAAATGGAAGTGTCTGTCTGGATTCTGAATAGACGAAATTTATGCATTCTGAAAGCCACTTGGATAAAGTGCCTTTTGTCACCACCATCCCTTTCCTCTGATCAGCATATGACACAAACAGTTGGTCCGATTTTCTGTCTACCTTAGTTCGGTCCAAATAAAACCTGAGCTGTCTGTGAACGTCTAACTTGTGCAGCATATATTCCAATTTGTTAGAATGTTTTTTGAAGAAAGTGGGCAGTTCAATAGACTGATTAATATTTAGGACTGAGCTCACTTTTGGAAGAAAGGATGGGTTAGTAGGTATTTTCACTCTATCCAGATGAAAAATCATGTAAGGGGGCCCGAACAGACAATGCTTGTAATTCTGAAATCCTACAAGCCGAAGTGATCACCACAAGAAAAAGAGTTTTCCAAGACAAGTACTTGAGTGGAGGAGTCGATGCTGGCTCGAATGGGGACAACATGAACTGGGATAGCATTAAGTTCAGATTCCATGGCACAACCGGATCCTGAAAAGGTGGGCGGAGGAGGAAGGTGCCTTTCATAAAGGCTTTGCAAAGTCGGTGGGACATGAGAGACTTTTCCCCTTCACCAACATGGAAGTTAGATATGGCAGCAAGTTGTACTCTGATTGTAGAATTCGAAGCTCCGTCGTCAAAAAGAGTAGAAAGAAATTCTAATATCTTGTGTATTGGGGCCACTAATGGGTCTATACCGTGTTGTGAGGCCCAATACGCAAATCATTTCCATTTGCTCCTGTACAGTTTCCTAGTGGAAGCTTTATGGGAAGACACAATTATATGTTGAACTGCTGGGGACAAGAGATCTGACCTGGCTAAGATGGGAAGCGGAGCAGCCAAGCTGTTAGTTTGAGGGACCTGAGAGATGGGTGAGGAACTCCCGACGAGTGCGTCAATAGGTCTGGCACTGAGTCCAGAATCCACGGCTCCTTCACCTGGTGGGTTCGAAGAAAGGGGAGCCAGATTTGTCGAGGCCAGAATGGGGCTATCACAATTATAGTCCTTTCCAGACGTTTGGCTTTCTGCAAGAATCTGGGTATGAGTGGAACAGGAGGAAAGGCATATAGGAGACCCGGGGGCCAATCGTGTACCAGTGCGTCCCTGGGGGCACCCCCGGGAGGGGGTAGTAGGGCAAAATAGCTTCTGCATTTGGCATTCAGGGGGGATGCAAATAGGTCGCAGCAAGGCTGGCCCCATCTGTGGAAAATCCTTTCCGCCACTTGAGGTTTGAGGGACCACTCGGGAGGCAACAGGATGGCTCTGCTCAACCTGTCTGCAATGACATTGGACGTCCCCGGGATGTGCGTTGCTATCAGAAAGCGTCCGGTGGATACAGCCCATTGCCAAATTCTCAGGGCCTCTCTGCATAATGGGTAAGACCTGGTTCCTCCCTGTTTGTTGATGTACCAGACCACAGACATGTTGTCCATCTGAACTGTCACCGTTCCTAGAGGTAAAGAGTCGTGAAAGTGTTGCAACGCTAGAAACACCACCCTCAGCTCTAGGACATTGATGTGCAGGTTGTACTCCAACTTGGACCATTCTCCTTGGACAGTTCTCCCCTGAAAAGTCCCCCCCACCCTATCAGGGAAGCGTCCGTGGTTATCGTGGCTGTCGGACTGGCTAGTACAAACGGTCGGCCTATTGTCAGATCCTGACTGTGTAACCACCATAGAAGATCCCGTTTGCAAGAGTTTGTGATCAGGACATTGTGCGACAACGGGAGGCACTGGAAGGACCACTGAGCGAAAAGCAGCCACTGGAGAACTCTCATGTGCATCCTGCCTAGGGGGACTGCGATAAGTGTAGCTGACATCATTCCCAGGACCTTTAGAACTTGTGCTGTGGGAACTCTCTTGTTTTGAAGTAGGATTGAGATTTGATCCTTGAGGGCTGATACTCTTGCCTGGGGTAGTTTGATTAGAGCCAGAGAAGTATCTATTTCCGCTCCTATGAATGAAATATGCTGTGAGGGCGATAAGACAGATTTTTCGAAATTGACTGTGATGCCTAAGTTGGAACACAGATTTATGGTGTAATCTCTGGCCTGTACGAGATTATGCTTGGTGGTGGTGGTAAGGAGCCAGTCGTCTAGATACGGAAACACTCGGAATCCTAACCGTCTCAGGTGAGACGCCACTACTGCCATGCATTTGGTGAACACCCTGGGGGCTGAGGTGAGACCAAAGGGCAGAGCCTGAAACTGATAATGACTGGCTCCCAGCCGAAAGCGCAGGTGATCTCTTGATGCTCTGTCCATTTTGATGTGGTAGAAAGTGTCCTTGAGGTCTATGGAGCACATCCAGTCGCCCTCCTGTAAAAAGGGAAGGATCGACTGTAGCGTGACCATCCGGAATTTTTCCTTCTTTACGAAGGTGTTGAGTCTGCTGAGGTCCAATATTGGCCTCCAGTCCCCTGTTTTCTTTGGAACTAAAAAGAGCCTTGAGTAAGTTCCGGATCCTATTTGGTCCGCCGAGACTGGTTGGATGACTCTGCAGCCTTTCTATTTCTACGACTGCTTGATCCCGCAGACTGGGTGGGACACCTGGGAATCTTTTGGGGATAGGGGGAAATTTTTGAAATGGAAAAGTGTAGCCTCTGGTAATTATGCTTTTTACCCAAGAATCTGAAGTGAGATTTAGCCAGGCCTCTGGGTATAAAGCGAAGCAACCCTCGACCGCCTCCAGAGCAGGACAGCCGGGCCTCATTTCAGGAGCGCTGGAAGGGCTTTCCAGGGATAGTATCCCTGTCGCCCTGGTTTTGCGAACCCCCTTTGCCACCTGGGTGGCGTCTTCCATTCCTCCCCCCTCCTCTGCCTCTGGAGGGGGGATCACTCTGTGTGTACTGAAAGGACCCCTGAGTCTTCCAGAACCACATTTTTCCGCCTCTTTGCCCTTTGGGGTATGGTCTAGATGGGGCAGAAAAATGGACCCCTACGGCCGACAGGGTCTTCCCTTCTTGCTCACACCTAGTGAGAGTCTCCTTTACTTTCGTTCCAAAAAGGGAGGCACCATCAAAAGGGGTATTAGTAAAGGAAGACTTGAAGGCTTCCGCAAAGGAGCAAAAGCGCAACCAGGATTGTCTCCGCAGAGCAATTGCTGAGGCTGCAGCTCTAGTCGACCCTTCTGCTGCATATGAAATGAGCCTCATGGACGAGCTAACTATGGAATTGAGGGTGTTGAGTTGTGCCGTTACCTTGTCAGAGACAGCAGCATCTGTGTTACCCTGTGGAGTATCTCCTAGCTCTTTCAGGAGATCTCTCTGTAGTCGCGTGAAATGGGTAAGGTAGTTCAGCGATCACATAGAAAAAGTCGCAGAACTAAAAACACTCTTTCCGTACCTGTCCATAGTCCTGGAATCTTTGTTAGGAGGATGGACAGAGGAAGATGCTTCGGACATTTCCTTCTTAGTGGCCGCCGCCACCACCATAGCATCCACCGGGACTCCTTTGGTAAGATACGCCTTGTCCTGAAGGGCTGTAATGTATTTATTCAGTCTACGAGGGACTGGTTCCACTGTATCAGGCGTCTCCCACGCCCTTTGAGTTATCAAGTCCATCAAATCGTCGTAGGTCGGGGTCAACCAGGAGGTAGAAGGTCGAGCCCCAAATGCCTTCAGCAACACCGATTCATCCTCAGTAGGGGCAAGGGTCTGACAGTCTCCCCTCTGTTTCAGAACCTCTAGGATGTCAGCAAAAGAGACATCCTCAGATGGGGACCGTGGGGACCCCTCTGATTCATCCAAATCGGTGTCCGAAGTTAAGGATTCCTGTGGGGAATCAATGTGCCTCCTCTTGCACAATTTTTTCCTCCGTACCTCCTCAGAGGGGTCATCTGGGGAAGCTGCCGAGGAACAGGGGACACCCTCTGGGGCTAGCTGAGGCATTGGGTCTCTATGCTTAGTTGGGACCAATGGTACAGAAGCGGAACGCAGCCCCTTAGGGGAAGGAGAAGAAGATTCCAATGAAGTCAAAGTCTGTTCAGACAAGACCTTCCTCATGATGTCGAAGGCTCCGGTTTCCTGACCCGAGGACCCCACCGGGTCCGAAGAGCCCGATAGTTTCCTCAAGACCGGGACCACGGGCTCCGATCCAGAGGACGGAGCCGAACTAATCTGAGCCGAGGCTCCAAGGGGGAGAGTCGGTACCGAAAGCTCGGTTCGACTCTCCATCCCGGAACCAAGGAAAGAACGTCAGCTCCGAGACCCTTCGATAGGCTCCGAAGGTGTCGAGGTCAATGGTGCCGATTGCACTCCTGGATGCTCCGGCACAGGGGGTTCTACAATCATCGGATCCTCGACTCCCAGCTCCGATGTTTCAACGGGTCTTGGAGGAGGATCTGTCGGAGACATAGGGAGGGCTTCCAGTTTCGAAACCAATTGGGACGAAACCGCAATCAGTTTGGATAGAGCCGTGTTCACCATGAGCTTCTGTACCACTCGATCCACATCGGTGTCGGACAGCGGCCTAGAAGAATGGGTCGAAGGGACCGAAGTCATCACCGAGCGAAGGATCAAAGGTGGCGGCACCTCTGACACCGGCTCCAAGACCTGAGCCTCGATCAGAGACAAACGTTCGATGCTCGGCCCCGAGGTCTGTGGAGCCGGCGACCGAATCTTGTATGAGGTGCTCGGAGCCGATGACTTGGGCTCCGATACCTTAGAGGACTTAGATCCCTTCGAAGACTTAGATGCTAGATCAGCCTTCTCCAGGGCATCTTGGAATTCGGGTTTCAATAACCCTCTATCAACCAACTTCCTGCGCCTCTCCATCATGACCCTCCCACTGAAGGAATGACAAATGGAACAGTCTTCCTGCAGGTGGAGAGGGCCAAGACAGTAGACGCAGGAAGAATGGTTGTCCGTAATGGACATTTTTTGTCCACATTGGCACCTTTTGAACCCTGACTTTACCTTTTCAGCCATGTTCAAAGGAATTTAAACACTACCTTAAACTATGTAGATAAACACTGCACACTAGCTATCTACTACTAAATGACACTACACACTTTTTAAACTAGTTAATAAGAATAATTTTTCTAAAACTATCTATTATGTAAATATATAAATATAAACTACTAAATAACAGTGCAGACTCTAAACTATTTACTAGGTAAATATATCTAAGTATATGGATAAACAAACACACAGTAATAAACAACTGTCAGAGCCCTGACAGGGTTAAATAGGCCTCATCCTAAAGAATGAAAATGTTTACTATTATATGTAAAAGGCACACATGTAAATATATTCACACACACACTATCTAACACTATACTACTCTGATTAACTATAAACCACACAAAAGAGCTATATATATATATAAAAAAATACAAAAAATTTCTACTGGCCCGAGCCTCTCTTCGATGCAAACCGTTACAGCTGCAAACTAGATCTGACGGATAGTACCAGAGGATCATGGGATAGAACTGTGCCTCGAGCTTTCTCTGAGATGCAGAGCTTGTGATGTAGCCGACTCGGAGCAGAGTATCGGCTCCGAACCCATGTGTAAGAACAAACGGCGAGATCGAACAATTTCACATCATTATATATTAAACACTTGGCAAGTATTCTTGGTGCTGCAGTCACACCAAATAATTAGGACTGAAAATTAGAAGTGTAAATGGGGTATTTGGGGAAAAAAGGCAAAGTAAAGGCAAAATAAAATGGAGTCCCTTATCAATTTTTGCAAGCAGAGATAAGGACTTTTATTAGGAATAGTCATTCCTTACCTTGTTCACATTCTGAGGATAATTCTTCACATACAATCCACTGACTTCAGTCCAGAAGATAAAGAAGTTATGTCTTACCATAATGTTCCATCTGTGTTGCAGATCTTTATTCATTCATTACTGTTAGGCCTTCGGTTCCGTCCTCAGAACCGACACGGCCGTTACCAAGCTCGCACAGGCCAAAAACTCTCAGTTAAGACCTACCCACAATGCCCCTCTCATAGTCTCTTTAGATCGAGTTTGCCCGCCATTATACTATAGAAGTAATAATAGTGATAAGTAGGAGGCTCTGTCTGAGCAGATACCTTAACTAAAAGGTAAATCCTAAAGTCCACCAGGAGTCCAGGCAGGAGGAAGGAGGGCGGGAAGTAATGAATGAATAAAGATCTACAACACAGATGGAACGTTATGGTAAGACACAACTTCTTTATCTGATGTTGTAAATCTTTATTCATTCCTTACTATTAGGACTGAGTACCAGCTACTTGAGTCCTGGGTGGCACTAAGGAAGGACATTCCTGAGCAACATAGAACCAAAAGATGCTCGTCCCCTGGAGGCCAGATCCAATTTGTAATGAATGATAAAGGTATGAAGTCTTGCCCAAGTGGCTGCTGCGCAGATATCATCCATAGAGGCTCTAGAATGAAAAGCTACTGAAGTAGCCATCAATCTAGTAGAGTGAGCCTTTATTTTGAAAGGTAAGGACACTTTGTTCTGATGGTAGATGAAAGTAATTGCATTTCTGAGCCAAGAGGATAAAGTCGTTTTGGAAACAGGCTTACCCAATCTGGTTCCTGCAAAGGCCACAAACAATTGATCCATTTTCCTGAAAAATAAGTTATGTACTTACCATAACATTCCATCTGAGTAGGTACTTCATTTGTCTGCAACCTGTGGGTATCGGATCCGAGCCGGCAGCTTCACAAGCTAAAAGATCCGAGCTCCTAGCTCCTCCCCCTACCCATAATCCCCTGCTGCCTACTGTATTACCTCAGATCGAGTTTGCTCAGTCCTAAACAATTCACACCCTCGACAGAGGATCAAACCCTGCTTCATCTCATAAAAGACATTTTGCAGATGGCCAGTTATCCCGATATGGTTAGGGGGTATGGAGGGGGGGTTGGTTGCAGACAAATGAAATACCTACTCAGATGGAACGTTATGGTGAGTACATAACTTCTTTATCTGAAGTAGTTACTTCATTTGTTCTGCAACCTCTGGGACAGAGTCCCCAGCTACCTATAGAAATCAACCCTGGGTGGCCTTACAGAAGGATATTCCGAAGCACCGTGGAGCCAAAGGAAGCCCTACTCCTCGAAATCATAACCAATTTATAATGGGAGATGAACGTGTGACCAAAAAGCTGCTGATGTAGCAATGGATCGGGTTGAGTGAGTGTGAATTCCCGTAGGAATTGGTTTACCTGAGGATGTATACCCGTGGATTATGCACTGGGAAATCCAATTTGCCAGAGTTACCTTAGAAATTGCCTTTCCCATAGCTGATTTGGCAAAGGACACAAACAACTGATCAGACTTGCGAAAATCCTTAGTCCTGTGCAGGTAGAAACTTAATTGCCTGTGTACGTCCAGTTTGTGCAATGTGTATTCCCCTTTGTTCTTAAAATTTGGAAAAAATACTGGTAAATTGATTGATTGGTTAATATTTGACTCTGAAGCCACCTTTGACAGGAAAGACGGGTTAGTCCTGAGAGACACTCTATCCTTGTGAAAGATGAGGTAGGGGGGTTTCATGCACAGGGCTTGAAGTTCTGAGACCCTCCTGGCGGATGTGATAGCCACTAAAAAGGCTGTTTTCCAAGACAAGAATTTCAATGGAACCGAAGAGGCAGGCTCAAAGAGTGGACTTGGCAAAGCTTGTAGTACTAAAGTTAAGTCCCACGGGGGAGCTACAGATTTCACCGGTGGTTTCAAAAGAAAAATGCCCCTCAGGAAGGTTTTGCATATCTTTGAGGATGCTACTGATCCCAGTCCATCCCCCACATGAAAGTGGGAAATGGCTGCTAACTGCACCTTAACTGTGGAAGCGCTAGCTCCCTTCTGAAAGATTAGTGACAAGAAATCCAGAATCGTTGGAATAGGAACTGTAAAGGGATCCAGGCCCTTGCGTTCGGCCCAAATGGAAAAGCGTTTCCATTTACTATTGTAAATTTTTCTGGTAGCAGGTTTATGAGGCGCCACCAGAATGGCCTTCACTGGTGATGAGATACCGGGAGTCCTAGCCATCAGAGGAACTGGATCAACCAAGCAGTCAGCTTGAGGTTTAGCAGGTTCGGGGTTTGGCATCCCGCAGGATGCGATATCAAATCTGGAATGGGATCCAGAATCCATGGAGGAACAACACTGTGAGACCGTAGGTAAGGAAACCAGATCTGACGAGGCCAGAATGGGGCTATGAGGATCACTCTGCTCCCCAACCGACGTGCTTTCTGAATGAACTTCGCCATAAGCGGAAGAGGGGGGTAAGCATAAAGAAGACCGGGTGGCCAAGCATGTACCAGAGCGTCTCTTGGGGCTTCCCCTGAAGGGGGAAGTATTGCAAAGTACTCGCTGCACTTCGTGTTTGACGGAGAGGTGAAAAGATCGCTGCGAGGCCAACCCCATGCATGAAAGATTTGCTTTGCAACTGAAGGATTGAGAGACCACTCGTACGGGGTGAGAATCACCCGACTCAGTTTGTCCGCCAAAATGTTGGACCGACCCAGAATGTGCATTGCTATCAGAAAGCGGTTGGTGGATATCGCCCATTCCCACACTCTCATAGCTTCTCAGCAGAGGGGATAAGACATAGTTCCCCCCTGTTTGTTTATGTACCAGACTACCGCCATGTTGTCTGTCTGGATCGCAATAGTCCCTAGAGGGAGAAGGTCGTGGAGAGCTTGCAATGCCAAAAGCACCGCCCTCATCTCTAGGACATTGATATGCAAAGTGGTCTCTATGGGGGTCCACGTGCCTTGGACGGTTCTACCCGAACAATGCCCCCCCACCCGAGGCGAGAAGCATCCGTGGTCAACGTGGCTTGGGGTGGGGGAATTACAAAAGATCTCCCTTCCTGCAGCTCCCACGAGCGAAGCCACCAAAGGAGGGAGTCCCTGCAAACTCTGCCCAGTGAAATCGGGGTGTTCAGCGGGTGAAGCACTAACGACCAATGAACCTGAAGAGTCCACTGTAAGATCCTCATCCGGAGGCGTGCATGAAGAGACTCCAGTGCCCTCAGGACTAACTCCGCCGCAGGAGTTGTGCTTCGAAGAAGGGCTAAGACCTGATGCAATAGGCTGTTCAGTCTGTCCGGAGTTAGTAGGGCTCGACAAATGTGCGTGTTCAACTTGGCCCCTATAAACTCCAATACCTGTACTGGCTGAAGGGAGGACTTTTGAAGGTTCACTGATATGCCCAACTTCTGGGCGAGAGTTAGAGTGTAATCCCTTGCAACGGAGAGTTGATGCCTGCTGGGGGTGATGAGGAGCCAGTCGTCCAGGTATGGAAAGACCTGAATTCCCTGGAGTCTCAGGTGGGCTGCGACCACTGCCATGACCTTGGTGAACACCCTGGGGGCTGAGGTGAGGCCAAATGGGAGAACCCTGAATTGATAATGACTGTCTCCTAGCCGGAAGTGGAGAAACCTCCTGGATCGTCGGTCCATCAGAATGTGGTAGCACACATCCTGGAGGTCTATGGAGCACATCCAGTCATTCTCCCGAAGAAGGGGGAGAATGGCCTGAAGAGTGACCATCCGGAACTTTTCCTTGGGGATAAACAGGTTCAGAGCGGAGAGATCTAGAATCGGTCTTAAGTCCCCCGTCTTCTTTGGCACTAAAAAGAACCTGGAGTAGTAGCCCGATCCGGACTGGTCTGGGGGGACAGACTGGATGGCTCTTTTTTCTAGCAGCTTTGACACTTCTAAGGCTACGGCCTCCCTTTGATCGGGTGGGTCATTGAGGAGGCGCCTGACTTTGGGGGGTAGGTGAATGAAAGGAATGAAGTAACCTCTGGATATGATTCGGAGCACCCATCAATCTGTCGTGATGGACTCCCAATTTGACAGATGCTCCGATAAACGCCCCCCGACTGCCTCCAGAGAGGGACAGCTGGGTAAGCCCTCACGGCTGTTGCGCGGGCCTATCCGAGAAAGGTTCCCTAGGCCGGAAGTTACGTGGCCCCCCTCTGCCTCTGGGCCGGCGTCCGCCTTGTCCTCCTCTGCCTCTAGAGGACGAGGGGTCCGAAGCCGGGTGGGACTGCTGAGACTTGCGGAGCCACAACTTCTTTTGTCCCCTTTGATTCCTAGAAAAGGATCGCTGGGGATTCGAGAAGCAGACCCCGACGGCAGACAGCTTCTTCCCATCCTTCTCGCTTTGGACCAGCATCTCACATACAGTCTTGCTAAAATGCGAAGATCCGTCAAAGAGCGCATTCGCAAAGGACACCTTGAAGGGATCTGCGAAATCGCAAAGGCGGAGCCAGGCGTGACGCTGCAGGACGACCCCGGCTCCGCTCGCCCTAGCGGCTCCCTCAGTAGCATGAGAGAGTAACCGCATGGACGTGTTAGAGATGGATTTAGAGTGGCAATACGAGTCACAAATGTGCACTTATCCGTGACCGTCATGGACTCTGGGAGGGCTTCAGCGTATTCCTTAATTAGGTCTCGCTGTAGTCTGATAATGTGTGCCATATAGTTCAGCGCCCTTATAGAGAAGGTTGCTGAAGCAAACATCCGCTTCCCAATGCGGTCCATCGCTCGAGATTCCTTATCCGGAGGATGGACCGCGGAACTCTCCTGTGCAAGTTCCTTCTTCGTGGCGGCCGCCACCAGCATGGCATCAACAGGGGACCCCTTAGCCCAGGACTGCCTATCTGCGGGGGGGCTAAGAACTTTGTCAGGATGTCTGGGTATTGGCTCCACGGTGTCGTGTTCTTTCCACGCCCTGGTGGTAATTAAGTCCACCCGGGGGTCAGCCGGGGGGTACACCCAGGAGGTAGATGGGCCCGCCTCAAACGCCTCCAGGAACACCGATTCGTCCGAGGAAGGTTTTTGGGCAGACCACCCCCCTCTAATACGCAACATTTCCATGATGTCTCCAAAGGAGACATCTTTGGGGGGTGATCTTGGTGAACCTTCCCCTTCATCCAAATCCGTGTCCGTGGTGATGGACTCAGGGGAGTCCAGGTGCCTTCTTTTACACTGCCGTTTGCGAGGCACCTCCTCGGTGGGGCTGTCCGAGGAGGACTCGCCCACGGGGTCCTGTTCCTCCAAGGGAACTAACTGGAGGGTTTGAGCAGGCTGTCCCATAGGATGGACGACGTAGGATACACCCACATGCATAGGGGGAGCGGGAGGATCCGGGGCCCGGACCGGGGATCTGGAAGACCTCGACAGAACCCTCTCCACTACCTCAAAAGCCAAAGGAGAACTACTTTCCCCAGGCTCCGAAAGTAGTCTCCTTGGCTCCGAAGCAGGGATCGGAGTCGGAGCCGAAGCAGTCGGATCCGAGAGAGAGGTGTGCTCCGACCTACACTGCGCCAGAGATACACCAATCCCCATGGATCCAATGCTCGGCCCCGAGAGCTAGGATCCGACACGCTCGAAGGCCAGGTCGGCGTCGAAGATACCGGAGCTATCGGCACCGACGAAACCCTGGCTCTGAAAGGGCCCGGATCCGATGACTCCAAAACCCTAAACCGGGTCGGAGAAGGAGTGATCGGAACAAAGAGAGGGGCTGTGCTCCCCCCCTGAGGGGAGGGGGGAGGCAAGAGCACCCCCATCTGCATTTGGGTCTGCAGGAATTGATGCATCATCCGATCCATGTCCGCATCAGTAAGGCTCCTGGTTGACCTAGAAGTCGTCGAGGCGGGCCGGGAGGGCCGCCTCGACGACCTCGAAGGAGACCAGTACTCTTCCTCCTCTGGCTCCGGTGAGAAGCGAGGCGAACGGAGCCGAGAGGGGGAGGATCCGGGGTCCTTCGAGGGAGAGCTGGTAACTTTAGAAGGGGGGGGCTGAGGGGTGAGCCTCAGCCCGCCTTTTGTGAGACCTGTGCTTATCTTTCTCCTTGTGCCTTTTTTCCTTGGAGAAAGAAGCACTAGAGTCCCCCGAACTCTGCATAGCAGGGGGAGTTTGAGTCCCAGGCAGAGCGGGGGGAACTGAAGGCGCCGGGGCTACGATAGCAGCCTGAGCCATCGAAGGGGAGGAAGAAGAAGCAGAATCCTGGGGAAGAAGGCCCGCCAGGATCAGCTTGTTCTTCCTGTCCCTAATTGTCCAAGGATTAAAGGCTGCACAGATTTGGCAAGCCATTGATAAATGGGCCACCCCCAGGCACAAGACACACTGAGTGTGGCCATCAGCTGGAGAAAGCTTATGGCCACACTCAGTGCACTTGGAAAAAATGGTTTTGGGCCCTTCCGCCATTACACAAAGCACACACACCCAAACACTAAGGGGGAGGGGAAGAAAAATGCTAACGACCACGAGAAAACTACAGAAGGGGGCTAACACTGTATTTCTAAAGGGAACTTAACACTAACAAGCTTAAAATTAACTTAACGAAATTTTCTCAAGGCGAAAAAGCTGAAATGACCTCACCAAGCTTAACGAACTCTTCACAAAAAGCTTTTCTTCAGCTGCGGCAAACTCGATCTGAGGTAATACAGTAGGCAGCAGGAGATTATGGGTAGGGGGAGGAGCTAGGAGCTCGGATCTTTTAGCTTGTGAAGCTGCCGGCTCGGATCCGAGGTCGGATCCGATACCCCACAGGTTGCAGAACAAATGAAGTAACTACTTCAGATAGATTTAGTTTTGTCCAAGCAGAAACGAAGTTGCCTATGAATATCGAGGGTATGCAGAAGAGAGTCCCCTCTATTTGAATGGTGAGGAAAGAAAACCGGCAGGTCAATAGATTGATTAATGGAAAAAAACAGAAATGACCTTGGGCAAAAAAGGAGGCGTCAGTACGTAGGGACGCTCTTTCCCTATGAAAAATCAAGTAAGGTCTCTTGACACTCAAGGCCTGCAACTCAGATACTCTTCTCGCTGAGGTAAGGGCTACTAGAAGCAGAGTTTTCAAAGACAAAAAATTTATATCACACGAGTTAGAAGGCTTGAAGGGAGAACTTAACGGTTGAAGCACCAAAGCAGGTTCCATGGCTCTATAGGAGGCTTGACCGGAGGTTTAATATGTAATACTCCATTCATGAAGGTCTTGCACAGTCGGTGTGACATAACAGATGAATTGTCAATTCCACTGTGAAAATTTGCAATAGCTGCTAAATGCACTGTAATTGTCGATGATGAAGCTCCTGCATGTAAAATGTAGTCAGGTATTGTAGGATCTTCTGAATAGGCATGGAAAAAGGATCTATGTTATGTTTTTTGGCCCATCTAGAGAACCTAGTCCACTTACTAGAATATATTTTTCTGGAGGAAGGTATATGCGAAGCCAGAATAATCTCATGAACAGGAGATGAAATATGAGGTAGCCTAGCAATCATCAGAAGTGGAGAAACCAAGATGTGACCTTGAGGCTGTGGAGATTGGGGTGAATCAGTCCCTGAGGATGAGACAGCAGACCTTGGGATTGATCCAGGATCCATGGGCTGTGAATCAGGAGAGGCCATAGGAAAGGGAAACAGACTTGACAGGGCCAATAAGGGGCAATGAGGATCACTTTGATTCTCAACCTTTGAGCTTTCTGGAAGAATTTCGGGATGAGGGGAAATGGGGGAAATGCATACAGCAGACCTGGGGACCAATCAAACATCAGAGCATCTCTCGATGACTCCCCTCTGAGGGGGGAATCAGGGCAAAATAGCTTCTGCATTTGTTGTTTAGGGGAGAAGAAAACATGTCGCAGCAAGGCCTGCCCCAACGGCAGAAGATCTGATACGCTATTATAGGATTGAGGGACCACTCATGAGGCATCAGAATGTCCCTGCTCAGATTGGCCACAATAAGATTGGAACTCCCGGGAATGTGCATTGCTATGAGAAAGCAGTTGGAAGCCATCACCCAATGCTAAATTCTCATGGCTTCCCGACACAGGAGGTAAGACCTGGTTCCGCCTTGTTTGTTGATATACCAGATGACTGACATTTTGTCCGATTGACTTGCAATGGTCGCGGAAGGAAGGGATGTGTGGAACCCTTTCAACGCTAAGAGAAATGCCCTGAATTCCAGAACATTTATGTGCAAATGTTGCCTTGGATTGTCTTTCCCTGTAAATGCTCCCCCCCAGCCTAACAAGGAAGCGTCCGTGGTCACCGTGGCCCTGGGCTGGGGGAGACACCAAGGATTTGATTCTTGCTTCATCCACCAAAGCATTTGTTTCTTACAAAGATTTGTAAGGTGTATCATGTGGTCAAGTGGGTGAGTTAAGATCGACCATTGTGATGAGAGAAGCCACTGCAAAAGTCTCGTGCAACCTCGCCAGAGATGCCAAGGTAATGTTTGCTGCCATAGAGCCCAATAGTTGTAGTACAAGGCATGCTGGTACAAATGTATGCGGGAGGAGGACCTGAATCTGGTTTCTTATTTTTGAAAGCCTGTGAGGAGGGAGGGAAGCTTGACAGGACGTTGTATCGAAGATCACTCCAATGAATTCCAGTATTCTTGATGGAGACATGTGTGATTTGTACATGTTGATCATGATACCTAGGCAAAGAGCAAGGCCTTGAGTGTAAGAGAGACTGAGAATGAGAAGATTCCTGGACGTGGCAGTAAGGAGTCAATCATCTACATATGGAAAGACCTGGAATCCTTGTAGTCAGAGATGAACTACTACGACTGCCATGCATTTGGTGAACACTCTAGGGGCTGCAGAAAGACCAAAGGGCAGTATCCTGAACTGGTAAGGATTGGCTCCCAGCCGGAAGTGGAGAAAATTCCGGGAGCATTTGTCCATCTTTATGTGGTAATACACGTCCTGGAGGTCTATAGAGCACATCCAGTTGTCCTTCCCCAGAAAGGGGAGAATGGACTGTACCGTGACCATCCGGAATTTTTGTGGTTTGATGAATTTGTTTAGTAAACTGAGATCCAGGATTGGTCTCCAGTCCCCTGTCTTTTTTGGCACTAAAAATAACCTCAAGTAAAAGCTGGATCCTATTTGGTCTGGTGAGACCGGCTGGATGACTCTTTTTCTTAGCAACTTTTCAATTACTAAGGCTGCAACTTCCCTCTGACCGGGTGGGACATTGGGGATTCATTTCACAGGTCTGGGGGTGAGGTCGAAAGGGATATGACAGCCTCTGGATATTATCCTCTGCACCCACGCATCTGTTGTTATGAGTTGCCAGGCTTGTAGGTGCAGGGAAAATTGACCTCCCACTCCTTCCAGAGGAAAGCAATCGGGCCGCTGTTCAGGAGTGCTGGAAGGGTCTGCCAGAGAAGGAATCTCTAGTGCCCTGGTTACGCAGACCCCCTCTGCCCCAAAAGGAGTGTCTTCCAAATGAGTTGCCCCCTCTGCCCCGGGGGAATTGCTCATCACCAGTGTCATGAAAAGATTCTTGGGACTTCTTGAACCACAATTTTCCTCCCCTCTGATTCCTGAAGTAGGACCTCTGGGGGTGGAAAAACATATGCCCACAGCAGACAAGGTCTTTCCGTCCTTCTCACTACGTGAACGTGTGTCTCTTACTTTGGGACCAAAAAGGGAAGACTCATTAACAGGTGAGTTGACAAAGGAAGATTTAAAGGGGTCTGCGAAGTCACACAAACGAATCCAAGCATGTAGTCTCATAACGAAACCCGATGCGGCTGCTCGAGCTGCCCCCTTGGTACTGTGCGAAATCAAGTGCATCGAGGAGTTTGAGATTGATTCCAAGGTAGCTAGCTGAGAGGCAACAGTATCATGCACCTCCTCAGGCAGTACCTCCGCCAAAGAGGCAGATATTTCAGAAATTATATCTCTTTGGAGGCGAGTAAAGTGTGCCAGGTAATTCAGCAACCAGACGGCAAAAGTCGTTGAAGAGTAGGTTTGCTTCCAAAGTCTGTTCATAGCTCCAGACTCCCTGTTCGGGGGATGAACAGTGGAACTAACTTCCTCCAGTTCCTTCTTGGTGGCCGCTGCCACGACCATGGAATCGACTACTAGTTATTTGGACTAATTGGACTGGTCTTCTGGGGTGGACAAAATTTTATATGGCCTCCGGGGGACGGGTTTTATGTTGTCCGGGGTCCTCCAGGCATGCTGCACAATAAGTCAAATTAGCTCATCTGCAGGTGAGGTCACCCAGGAAGTAGATGGCTAAACACGAAAAGTCTGCAAGAACACCGATTCCTCCGAAGGGTTGGAGGGCTTCCAGTCTCCCCTATGCTTGAGGATCTCGCGAATGTCTCCAAATGAGACGTCTTCCGGGGGAGACCGTGGGGACCCTTCTACCTCATCACAATCGGTGTCTTCAGTGATGGATTCCTCAGGGGAATTAAGATAGTTCTTCTTGCTAAGTTTCTTCCTGGGTGGCTCCCCAGTGGGATCTCCTGAGGAGAACTCCGGAGAG
Organism: Protopterus annectens; assembly: GCF_019279795.1. NCBI lineage: Eukaryota > Metazoa > Chordata > Ceratodontiformes > Protopteridae > Protopterus > Protopterus annectens. Next base: position 460,478,416 of record NC_056745.1, read on the forward strand.
AGGGATCCCTTGGAGAGCAAGTCTTGCGGCTCCCATCCTCGAGCCTTCAGAGTAGGAGGGTGAGACAGCTGCAAGCTACAGGGGGGTTCTGGTTCCGATGCCAGTGGTGTCAACTGTGAGCCTGTTAGGACCCTCTCCATCACCTGGAAAGCAGGCCCACCAGAGGAGGGATGGGAGCCCGGAACAGAGAAGGATATCCTTGGAACCAGGGTCACCCCGCCCCGAGGAACCCATTTCTAGGTGAGGAGCTCTGAGAGCACCAGCAGCTGCTGGGAGAGCCATGGCCATAGACGGTGCCACAGAGTAATCGGTGGTGACAAGGAAGCCTCTGATGTCAGCACCAAGACAGTATGTATCTGGATAGCCATCGGTACTGAAGTCTCCGAAACCCAGGTGGAGGAGGATAGACAGCAGAATATGCCATGAAAGCTTCTGCTCCAAGGGGGAGGAAAGACCTGGTCTGGGTGGTTAATCCTCTAGCTGCCAGAAGCTGGTCCACAACCCTCACTACATCCTGTTCCAAAAGACTCCTGGTGGACCTGAAGGATGCTGCTGATGGGGAGTCTGGTCTCTCAAGAAAGAGACTAAATTGCTGTCCCAAAAAGGGATCATAAGAAGGAGAATATCTAGTTCTTGGAAGGTGCTCAATCTTCAGAACCGAAGGAGTCATTACCAGAGGAGCCATGTAAGACATTGGCATCATGGCCGGGGAAGGTGTCGATGCAGGCATAGTAGTCAAGGCCTGTGTCACAAACAAGCTGGCACCATGGGAGATGGTGCCGAGGTAGGTACAGTGAAAAGAGTCTGAGTCAAAATCAAAGGCAGCACCGAGGGAGAAGACAAGGACACTGGTGCCGAGGTTGTCTGTGCCAACAGCGCAGGAGAAGCCTGGTGTCGACTCGGTTCTGAGGAGGACGGGGATGTCAGAACCAAAAGACTCAGTTTCTCCTTATGTCTTTTAATGTCTTTATGCTTAGGAGGTGGTGAGAGCTCCATCCCAGATAGTGCCTCCACAAAGGGTGATTTTAACATACCCTTAAGGATAAGTTTGTTCTTGCATTGAGCCAACGTATGGTTGCTGAAGCTAGAACAAATATCTCAAGAAACAGTAAGGTGGTCAACGCCTAAACAGTAAACACACCAGGCATGACTTTCAGAACTGGGCAACTTACACCCACACTTATCACATTGTTTGAAACCAAGCTTGGCCTTATCCGCCATAATAGAGAGTATACCACACAACAAAACTAAACAACTAACAAGACAAGAGAAAGCACTTTTTTTTCAGATAACAGGAAAGAGTACCAACAATGGTACTAAGAAATACCAAAGGTAAGAGAGGGCCTACTAAAGCAGGAAGAGAGGGAGTAGTACCAACGATGGTACGAAGAACTACCAAAGGTAGTGGGTAGGGCTTAGTAAGGCAAGAATAAAGTAGAGATAGAACAGGACAACAAATAAAAATGGTCTTACAACACACTAGAATAGAGGAAAAAAAACACAAAAAGCTAACACTTAGCTGAGAGAAGGCTTGGCACATCTGATGAGGAACGCGGCAAACGAGATCTGGAGAGACTATTAGAGGGGCACTGTGGGTAGGTCTTAGCTGAGAGTTTTTGGCTGGCAAGAGCTTGGTAACAGCCATGTCGGTTAGGACGGAACCAAAGTCCTAATAGTAAGGAATGAATAAAGATTTACATCAGATGCAATACTTTCTAAGTATTCTTGGTTCCAAAAATATAGGTCCTTTATATGCCCTTTTTTTGGAACCAAGAATATATAAAAAATATATTATCTTCTCGACTGAAGTTGGATTTTGTGACTATGTTAGAGTAAATGCCCTCAAGATATGAATTAGGATAAGGAGGTGACTATCCCATATAAAAGCCTTTTTTTGTCAAATGCATAAATTAGTGAGAGGCTATTTTATTTTGCCTTCAATTACTTTCACTGGTTTAAGTGAAGGCACAGTAGAAGAAATGGATTGATGCTGGCAAGTTTAAGAGACCAATATCATCTGATATTATGCCAATGCAGCCTCCTGTACTACCATAAAAAAAGAAGTTATGTACTTACCATAACGTTCCATCTGAGTAATTGTACTTCATTTGTCTTTAACCTGTGGGGAATACGGATCCATATCGGATCCAAGCCGGCAAAAATTACTAGCATCAGCTCCAAGCTCCAGACTCCTCCTCTTACCCATAATACACCTCCCCTGCCTTCCATTCCCAGATCGTGTTTGCTGAACTTACACTTATAACCCGACCTGATAACATACTTGTGACGAATACTTACAGCCTGTAGGCTGAACATGCGCCAAAGGTCCGTGGGAAGGAGGGAGGGACGGTTGAAGACAAATGAAGTACAACTACTCAGATGGAATGTTATGGTGAGTACATAACTTTTTTATCTGAAGTAATTTACTTCATTTGATCTTCAACCTGTGGGACAGAGTTCCCAACTACTAAACTCCTGGGTGGCCCTCATGGAAGGATATTCCGGAGCACCACAGAGCCAAAGGATGCTCTCCTTCTAGATGTCAAATCCAATTTATAATGAGAGATCAACGTATGGGATGAGGACCAAGTAGCTACAGAGCAAATGTCATCCAAAGACACCCTAGACCAGAAAGCTGCAAATGTAGCCATGGACCTAGTGGAATGAGGTTTTAACCTGACCTGGAGGAGACATGTCTTTGTCCTTATAGACCTGCAGGATGCATGAAGAAATCCATCCAGCTATCGTGACCTTGGAAATAGGTTTGCCCAAAAAGGGTCTATAGAACAAAACAAACAATTGATCAGATTTACAAACATTTATTTCCTGTGTAAATAGAATCGTAACTGTCTATGAACACCCAACATGTGTAGTTTGTATTCCATCCTGTTGGAAAAATTGGGAAAGAACACAGGCAAATTTACAGTCTGATTGATACTGACTGGTGATGCCACCTTAGTAAGAAAAGATGGATTGGTTCGAAGGGAAACTCTATCTTTATGAAAAATCAGGTATGGGAATTTTTTGGACAAGGCCTTTAATTCGGAAACCCTTCTAGCAGAGATAATAGTGACCAGAAAAGCCGTTTTCCATGATAGAAAGCTTAGATCAGCAGCAGTAGGCTC